>NC_037673.1:114159663-114192518 GCF_003255815.1 Theropithecus gelada
GGGGGAGGGATTGCATTGGGAGTTATACCTGATGTAAATGACGAGTTGATGGGTGCAGTAGACCAACATGGCACAAGTATACATATGTAACAAACCTGCACGTTATGCACATGTACCCTACAACTTAAAGTATAATAATAATAAATTATAAAAAATAAAAAAATAAAAAAAAAAGATTTGATATAAAAAAATTCTTATGACTAAATAAGACAGTAAATGATCCAATTAAAATGAATAACTTATTTGAATAGATAATCAAAGAATATACACCATTGTAAATGAGCATGTGAAAAGATATCCAACATTTGCCATCATGGAAATGTACAGTAAAACCATGATGAATTACTACTAAACACATATTACAATGGTGAAAATCAAAAGGGTTAACAACACCAAGTGCTTGTAAGAATGTAGAACAACTGAGAATACAAAATGTTACCCTTATTTTGGAAAATTTTTGTCAGTTTCTCATAAATTTAAACATACATTTTCCATACAATTCAACATCCTCAGACCTAGATATACCTAAGAGAAATCAAAATGCATAACCACTCACAAATACTTAAATGTTATGGCAGCTTTGTTTATAACCTCCCCAAACTGGAAACAATCCAAATGTCAATTAACTGGTAAGTAGATACACAAATTGTGTTATATCTATATAATGGAATAATCCTGTGATAAAAAGGAGCAAACTACTGATACATACAACAAAATGTTTACATGTAAAAGCATTATGCTGAGAGAAACAAGTTAGACACAAAAGCCCACATGATTCCATTCATATAGCATTTTGGAAAAAGCAACACTGTAGTGACAGAAATCAGATCACTGCTTGCCAGGGGCTAAGTGATGGGGGTGGGTTAAGGAAAGGATTGTCTACAAAGGGTACAAGGAAACTTTTGTGGGTGATGGAAATATTATAAATCTTCCTTGTGGTGTCAAGCGCATAACTATATAATTAATAAATTTCATTGAACTTTATAATAAAAGGAATATATTTAAATCATACTTCAGTAAACCTGATTTAAATAATTGAAGAGAAATTAAAGAAAGGATGGAAATCCCAGATGGAATATTTCGATAGAAGAAGGTCTCCTTAACACAATTCTTCATCTAAAATTGTGACAAAGTCTTTCTGTTGCATCTTAATAAATGGAGATTTCTAGATTTCACTGACATTGCTGAAGACAGGCAAAGTAGGATTAGGGCTACAATTCCAGAGAATTTATTATTATTATTATTCTTAAGTTCTGGGATACATGTGCAGAACATGCATGTTTGTTACATAGGTATACATGTGCCATGGGGGTTTGCTGCACCCATCAACCCGTCATCTACATTAGGTATTTCTCCTAATGCTGTCCCTCCCCTTGCTCCCCACCCACCTCCAGACACCAGCGTGCGATATTCCCCTACCTATGCCCATATGTTCTCATTGTTCAACTCCCAATTATGAATGAAAACATGTGGTGTTTGGTTTCTGTTCCTGTGTTAGTTTGCTGAGAATGATGGTTTTATGAACAGACACCTTTCTTTTTTATTTATTTATTTATTTATTTATTATTATTATTATACTTTAAGTTCTAGGGTACATGTGCATAACGTGCAGGTTTGTTACATATGTATACTTGTGCCATGTTGGTGTGCTGCACCCATCAACTCGTCAGCACCCATCAACTCGTCATTTACATCAGGTATAACTCCCAATGCAATCCCTCCCCGCTCCCCCCTCCCCATGATAGGCCCCCTTGTGTGATGTTCCCCTTCCTGTGTCCAAGTGATCTCATTGTTCAATTCCCACCTATGAGTGAGAACATGCAGTGTTTGGTTTTCTGTTCTTGCGATAGTTTGCTGAGAATGATGGTTTCCAGCTGCATCCATGTCCCTACAAAGGACACAAACTCATCCTTTTTTATGGCTGCATAGTATTCCATGGTGTATATGTGCCACATTTTCTTAATCCAGTCGAACAGACACTTTTCAAAAGAAGACATTTATATGGCCAAAAAACATATGAATAAAAGCTTATCTTCACTGGTCATTAGAGAAATGCAAATCAAAACCACAATGAGATACCATCTCATACCAGTTAGAATGGTGATCATTAAAAAAGTCAGGGAACAACAGATGCTAGAGAGGATGTGGAGAAATAGAAACGCTTTCACACTGTTGAGAGTGTAAATTAGGTCAACCATTCTGGAAGACAGTGTGGTGATTCCTCAAGGATCTAGAACTAGAAACACCATTTGACCCAGCAATCCCATTACTGGGTATATACCCAAAGGATTATAAATCATTTTACTATAAAGACACATACACACGTATGTTTAGTGCGACACTATTCACAATAGCAAAACTTGGAAAATGTGGTTTTTAAGAACTAGAAATAATATGGTAAAAGACTTGTAGAAGGAGCCCACATGATGTGATAACACTTCTCACTAGCAATATTATGTCTTCAAAATGGCTGTAAGAAGAAATTTTACTATTTCCTTTAAAATCACTGCCCAAGATTTTTTTTTTTTTTAAAAAACATGACCTTTTAAGTCATCTTGAGTCACCTTATTTGATTGTGAAGAAAATAAGAAATTAAAGGTGGGGAGAGTTGGGTTACTTACCTTTTTAAAACATAGTTTTGGATAAAAGATATTAAAAAAAAATTCCTGCCTTTTGAACCAGAATTTTATCCCAAAATCTAAAATAAGAAAAACAGTACAGAAAATGCTTTTAAAATGTGTGAAGTTTTATAAATAACACTTTTATTAAAAAGTTGGATCTTCAAAATTTCTCATAGTGCTCAATGTGATTATAATTATGTCAAAAATAAAAATACAAATATATACACAAACATAGAAATAAATATTTAAATAAAATCATGTTGTGTTTTCTAAGATGGCTGGTATTATGTATTTATTATTATTTTCCTTATTTTAAAGGGATTAAATTAACACTAGTACCATATTTTTTCATGGTACTAGTGTCAATACATGCAACGTGCTTTTGAAAATCTCTTGTTTTCCTAATTTGGTCCCTAAAAGTAATCCAGAGAATCTAAGATTATAGATCTTAGTAAGAAGCCAAGACTATATGTCTTAATAAGGTTAAATCTCTGTGAGAAAAGGTAGCTGTGGTAGAGAGGACAATTCATAGAGAAAAACTGCTAAATTGTCTTTAATTGACCAACGTTTGTTATTACTGTTTTTCCTCTGTGGCAGGCTGCACTAGAATGCATATTAGGCAATCAGAATATGCTCTGCTTCGAACTGATAATCCATTGCTGTATATTATTTTAAAACTTCTCGGCATTAAAAAAAAAAAAAAACGAATATTTACTATCTCAGAGTTTCTGTGGTTCAGGAATATGGGTGTTATTTAGCTGGAAGCCTTTGGCTCAAGCTCTTTCAAGAAGTTGCAGTCAAGCTGTTGGCAGGAATTGCAGCCCCATCTGAAGGTTCCACTGAGCAGGGGGAATCTGTTTCCAAGCTAACTCATGTGGCTTTTGCCTGGCCTTAGTCCCTAAACATAAAGACCTCACCGTAAGCTGTCTAGCATCTTCATGACATGGAAGCTGACAATGAGACAGAGAGAGAGAGAAAGACAGAGTTAGATGGAGAAACAGAGAGAAATCACCCCAGATGGAAGTCACAATCTTTTTATAACCCAACTAAGAGCTGGCATCGTGTCTCTTCTGCCGATTCCCGTCAGAAGTGAATCAGAAAGTCTAGTCCACACTCGGGGGACAGGATTATCACACACAGGCGTGAATATCAGAAATTCAGCATCACTGGGGGTTAGAGACTTTTCACTGCAACTCACATCAGGTTTTCTATCACCAGGGCTCACCCTGGCCCTTTAGGGACTCTGATCTTTCTACCTGGTTTGCACCTATGCTGGCTGTCACATTCACTGACATTCACAAAACGTTGATCATTTCTAAACTGGATTACGGAATGTTAATGCATTAATTATTAAACTCAGATTTCTTCTTAATATGCTAGTTGCCTTCTTTCTTAATCACAATTTTTTTTTTTTTTTTTTTTTTTGCTGAGTGATTAATAAAAAAATCAGTGGTTTGAGGGTCTGTAAGAAAACCACATTTCTAATTATTTATATTGAGTAACTGATCTAAAATGATAGACAACAGATATCGAGCTGATTTGTGTTAAGAGTAGGATAAAAACAGCCATAATTTCTACAATAGATTTACAAAACAAATCTCAATGACTAAATACTTGGAAGTGTAAAGCATATTCATAAACACAGTTCAATGTGTAGGCAGTAAATGCCATAAGTAATCTTACAATTCTAGATATTTCTTACCGCTGAAATGGAAAATAAGCAACTTAACCTACAACAAAGCTTGAACCTTGTGAGATTAATAAATAACTAAAAGTTTAAATACTTAGTTTAATTTTAGGATGAGAATGACATAAGCTTATTACTCACATAAAACTCTCTTGAATTTTCTATGTTATCTACCAACTATAGCCACTGCAAACATGTTCTGATTGATAGTTTTGGTTAAGTTTGGATATTCATTGTTTCACTTTTTTCTCCCCCAAAGTACCCAAGACTTATTTTGAAATAGCACACCCTTTACTTTGTAGAATTAGTCTACTTGTCCTCCCTCCCACTATAATATATAGTCCCTAAAGGAGATGCCATTTCCTTAAATAATCTGCCTTCTCCCAGCCGTCTAGAGTTAGGGCCCTGAATCATTTCCAGGTATGTATTGTACTCTATTTTCTTGGGCATAGTTACTGATTTTGGACTGGACCCACGACCAAAGGTTAGCCAATCAGAACTTTACTCTGTGATATTTTGAATAAGCCCAAATGAAGAGCCCTTTCCTCCCATGTGACAAAGAAGAGAAGCTGAGAACCTTGGCCTGCTGTCTCCACTGTTCTGGAGACGTGGGAATGGGAGGTCTGCATGAAGCCAATTCCCAGAGTCAAAAGCCTGGTTATTTTAGAGTTTCTGCTTTCAGTCATCTCTACGGTCGGCACTGCCTGCTGTTGCCAGATATGTTGCATGGGTCCATACTGTTTTTAAAATTTTTGTCTAAGCACATCTAAATTAGGTTAATATTACTAGATATAAACACATCTCACCTTGTGCAGATACATTCATGTTACTTACATTAAGAGGTAATAATATGAATGAAATAGAGTTAGACAAGTAAAATGGAAAATAAATAGGTTAAGAAAAATAATGCATTCATATAGGCTAACGGTAAGTGATAGAGAAATATAATTTGAATGAACTTACAGAATAACTGAGATTGAGTGAGTTTTGTTTGAATAACTGAATTCGAGAAAATTATTAATTTATATTAAAACAGAGAAATGGCTATAGTTTATTGACAGCTTATTACAAGCCAGATGCTGAACCATGGTTTGGACTTATGTGGATAAAACTTCTTAATTATTACCTTATTTAAAGCAATGCCGTGACATAGGTATTATTATTTTCATTTTACTGATGAAGAAACTGAGTCTAGTAGAGGTGACTACCCTTACTCCAGGCATTCTGGCAAGTGCAGTCAGGATTTGAACTGTTTGACTACAAGTATTTATTAAGACCAGACCAGGCAGATTACAGATTATTTTTGTTCTGTAGGCAGTTGAGAGATACTATTTTTGCTTTGTGTGTGTGTGTGTGTGTGTGTGCGCGTGCGCGCGTGCGTGTGTTTAAAGCAATATCTACCTTTGTGAAAGCTCTATTTTTAGATGAGTTTTCACAGCAGTGTGCAGAAATGGATTGGAGAAAGGCCAGGCATATGTTAGGAAGCCATTCAGTAGGCTAAAGCAGCAGCCCATGTGTGGGATGATACCGGGAAACATTTAAAATAAGCAAAGCGACAGGCTTGGTGAGTGGGAGAAACTTCCCACTCTGTAAAATACAGGACCAGATTTTGTATGTATGATTTACTATTCCCCAGGCAATGTATATGATAGAAAATCTTATTGTTAGGGGAAATGAATAACACTTCTTATCTGATCAGTGTCAACAGCAGCAAATGTGACCTTTCCTCATAGAACAGTAAGTAAAAGATGGCGGGCCACTGGAACAGATTCAGTGACGTTGTGCTACCCAGCTTGGATCACATGGAATTGCTGGATTGATTTACAGTTACTATTTGGCCCTATCTTCCCATATATGTGGAAAGCTACATATACGTTTAGCTTGTATCTCATTGCTCCTAGTTTTTTCCACTTTGGTTATATTTTGAAATTACTTGCAAGACAGGGAGTTGTTTAATACATTTTATCATAGTCCTGGTGAAGATGACACACCTTTACTATGTTGGATTTTTGTCTACCTCCCCGGGAAGGAGTGTAACACAAAGGCAGAGCAAAGGGAAGGTCCCAGACATCCTGAATTTCTTTTTATATTTTTTATTTTTTTTAATTATACTTTAAGTTCTAGGGTACATGTGCACAACGTGCAGGATTGTTACATATGTATACATGGGCCATGTTGTTGTGCTGCACACATTAACTCCTCATTTACATTAGGTACATCTCCTAATACTATCCCTCCCCTGTGCTCCCACCCCACCACAGGCCCCAGTGTGTGATGTTCCCCTTCCTGTGTCCAAGTGTTCTCATTGTTCAATTCCCAACTATGAGTGAGAACATGCGATGTTTGGTTTTCTGTCCTTGCAATAGTTTGCTCAGAATGATGGTTTCCAGCTTCATCCATGTCCCTACGAAGGACATGAACTCATCCTTTATCATGGCTGCATAGTATTCCCTGGTATATATGTGCCACATTTTCTTAATACAGTCTATCATTGATGGACATTTGGGTTTGCTCCAAGTCTTTGCTATTGTGAATAGTGCCGCAATAAACATACATGTGCATGTGTCTTTATAGCAGCTTGCTTTATAATCCCTTGGGTATACACCCAATAATGGGATGGCTGGGTCAAATGGTATTTCTAGTTCTAGATCCTTGAAGAATCGTCACACTGTCTTCCAAAATGGTTGAACTATTTTACAGTCTCACCAACAGTGTAAAAGTGTTCCTATTTCTCCTCATACTGTCCAGCACCTGTTGTTTCCTGAATTTTAATGACTGCCATTCTAACTGGTGTGAGATGGTATCTCACTGTGGTTTTTATTTGCATTTCTCTGATGGCCAGTGATGGTGAGCATTTTTTCATGTGTCTGTTGGCTGCATAAGTGTCTTCTTTTGAGAAGTATCTGTTCATATCCTTTGCCCATATTTGATGGGGTTTTCTCCTAGGTTTTCTTCTAGGGTTTTTATGGTTTTAGGTCTAACATTTAAGTCTCTAATCCATCTTGAATGAATTTTTGTATAAGGTGTAAAGAAGGGATCCAGTTTCAGCTTTCTACCTATGGCTAGCCAGTTTTCCCAGCACCATTTATTAAATAGGGAATCCTTTCCCCATTTCTTGTTTTTGTCAGGTTTCTCAAAGATCAGATGGTTGTAGATGTGTGGTATCATTTCTGAGGGCTCTGTGCTGTTCCATTGGTCTAGATCTCTGTTTTGGTACCAGTACCATGCCGTTTTGGTTACTGTAGCCTTGTAGTATAGTTTGAAGTCAGGTAGCATGATGCCTCCAGCTTTGTTCTTTTGGCTTAGGATTGCCTTGGCAATGTGGGCTCTTTTTTGGTTCCATATGAACTTTAAAGTAGCTTTTTCCAATTCTGTGAAGAAAGTCATCGATCCTTTGATGGGGATGGCATTGAATCTATACATTACCTTGGGCAATATGGCCATTTTCACAATATTGATTCTTCCTATCCATGAGCATGGAATGTTCTTCCATTTGTTTGTGTCCTCTTTTATTTCACTGAGCAGTGGTTTGTAGTTCTCCTTGAAGAGGTCCTTTACATCCCTTGTAAGTTGGATTCCTAGGTATTTTATTCTCTTTGAAGCAATTGTGAATGGGAGTTCACTCATGATTTGGCTCTCTGTTTCTCTGTTATTGGTGTATAAGAATGCTTGTGATTTTTGCACATTTATTTTGTATCCTGAGACTTTGCTGAAGTTCCTTATCAGATTAAGGAGATTTTGGACTGAGATGATGGAGTTTTCTAAATATACAATCATGTCATCTGCAACCAGAGACAATTTGACTTCCTCTTTTCTTTATTGAATATCCTTTATTTCTTTGTTCTGCCTGATTGCCCCGGCCAGAACTTCCAACACTATGTTGAATAGGAGTGTTGAGAGAGGGCATCTCTCTCTTGTGCCAATTTTCAAAGGAGTGCTTTCAGTTTTGCCCATTCAGTATGATATCAGGTGTGGGTTTGCCATAAATAGCTCTTATTATTTTGAGATATGTCCCATCAATACCTACTTTATTGAGAGTTTTTAGCATGAAAGGCTGTTGAATTTTGTCAAAGGCCTTTTCTGCATCCATTGAGATAATCATGTGGTTTTTGTCTTTGGTTCTGTTTATATGATGGATCGTATTTATTGATTTGCATATGTTGAACTAGCCTTTCATCCCAGGGATGAAGCCAACTTGATTGTGGTGGATAAGCTTTTTGATGTGCTGCTGGAATCGGTTTGCCAGTACTTTAATGAGGATTTTTGCATCGGTGTTCATCAGGGATATTGGTCTAAAATTCTTTTTGTTGTGTCTCTGCCAGGCTTTGGTATCAGGATGATGCTGGCCTCATAAAATGAGTTAGGCAGGATTCCCTCTTTTGCTATTGATTGGAATAGTTTCAGAAGGAATGGTACCAGCTCCTCTTTGTACCTCTGGTAGAATTCGGCTGTGAATCCATCTGGTCCTGGCCTTTTTTAGTTGATAGGCTATTAATTATTGCCTCGATTTCAGAGCCTGTTTTTTGGTCTATTCAGATATTCAACTTCTTCCTGGTTTACTCTTGGGATAGTATATGTGTCCAGGAATTGATCCATTTCTTCTAGATTTTCTAGTTTATTTGCGTAGAGGTATTTATAGTATTCTCTGATAGTAGTTTGTATTTCTGTGGGATTGATGGTGATTACCCCTTTATCGTTTTTTACTGTGCCTATTTGATTTTTCTCTCTACTGGGTACATAACAAAATGACGGCAGAAATAAAGATGATCTTTGCAACCAATGAGAACAAAGATACAATATACCAGAATGTCTGGGACCCATTTATAGCAGTGTGTACAGGGAAATTTATAGCACTAAATGCCCACCAGAGAAAGCAGGAAAGATCTAAAATTGACACCCTAACATCACAATTAAAAGAACTAGAGAAGCAAGAGCAAACACATTGAAAAGCTAGCAGAAGGCAACAAATGACTAGGATCACAGCAAAAGTGAGGGAGATAGAGACACAAAAAACCCTACAAAAAATCAATGAATCCAGGAGCTGGTTTTTTGAAAAGATTGACAAAATTGATAGACTGCTAGTGAGACTAATAAGGAAGAAAAGAGAGAAGAATCTAATTTCAGTATAGAGTTTTCAGAATTGTTTGCCAGTACTCACATGAAAAACAACTTTAACAACTAGAGTATTATGCTCATGTACAATTCCTAAAAGGAACGCTACTCATTTCTAAAGTTACCTAAGTCAATACCTGTCCCACACCTGCTTTAGTAAAGTAATTTCATATATTTGTAACACAGTTAGATTTTTTTATCATAGTATTCCTTCTATTCTGGGATCCACTGATGTTCTAAATTATTTTTTTTCAATTGCATACATTAATATTCAATTTGTGCTTTAAAGTTTATGCAGATTAAAAAAAATTTACAGTATCAAGTATCCACCACTGCAGTATCATAAAAAATAGTTTCATAAATAAATGAGTAGAAAAGTATGGACAAATTTCCAGTGCAGAAAATTCTAAATAACATATGCATATATTATACATTCAGGATGATGGAATAAAACTTCCTGTTTCTTAAGTGTGGATTGCACATAGTGACTTCCTTTTTATAAATATAGTTTGGAAAGAAGTAAAAAGAGTAATTTAATTGTGGAGCAACCTGATAAACTACTTCAGCTTGGTGATCAAGATTAACATCAACAGTAATAAGTCGTGTTATTGGCATGGGACCTTGACATGATGTGATGAGAATGGCCCTTTATCTCTCCCTTCTAAAAACCCATAGCCCCAGTCTACTTATGAGAAAAACACCAGACAAAGCCCAGTTGAGGGATAGTCTACAAAAAAACTCATTAGTACTTTTCAAAATGGTAAAGATCATCAAAAACAATGCATGTCTGAGAAACTATCATAGTCTGGAGGAGCCTAAGGAGACAGGGTGACCAAATGCAATGTTGTATCTTGGATAGGATCCTGGAGCAGAAAAAGGACATTTGGTAAAAAGTAAGCAAATCTGAATAAAGAATAAACTTTGCTTAATAATAATATATTAATATGGCTCATTAATCTTGAACAATGTACACTTCTAAAAGATGCTAATTATAGGAGAAACTGGTGTGTGTTTGGGGAGGAAAGTATATGAAAATTCCTTCCTATCTCTATATAACTTTTCTATATATCTAAAACTATTCTACTATAAAAAGTTTATTTAAAAATACATAACATATGAGGCACAACTTTAAAAGAAGTATAACTATGGCACAGATCAACTTCTTGTAAACTGGATAGATATGTATCAAAGTGATGATGAGAAATTTCATGGAAAGAGTAACTCTTAAAATTCCAAACTAGAATTTGAAGAAAGGCAGACATGGGCAATCTGAAGGCAATAGGTCACTGCAAATTGGAGGTGAGTTTGAGGACAGGTTTGGATGGAAATTTTAAAATATGCCGAATACTGAATGCATGTGAGAAAGATATGCAATTTATGATCTTCTCTATTTTCAAGAATATACAAATATGTGAAGTGTGTAATTGGCAAATAAGATTTAAACAAATCTAAGTTTCACAGGTTTCTGGAAAAAGATGATAGTGCTTTTCAGAGAAGATGTTAATGCATTTGCTGAACTCTGTTGGTCCACTATAGTATCTTCCTTAAGAAGGTCAAGCATTGCAAGATTAGCTAATGTAATTTTACTTGCCCAATTCCATAGATTTCACTGAATTCTAAATAAAAGACTTATTCAAAGGTACTGTCTTTTTCATATCTTAGAAAATAAGGCATTTTCAAACCAGAGAATTTTCTTCCCTTCCAGGAGTCAACATGTTTTTTATTCCTATATTCTGCATAGATGAATTCACAGAATATTTTATTTTTCTTCTTTGTTAGGCAGGATTGGTCTGAAGTATTTCTTCTCACTGACCATGAGAAATCTGTGGGGTTTCTTAAACTCGAATTTGAACACTAGTAATAATCAATTGGTCTTACACATTTGAACTGAGCACATTTATTCTCTTTGATAATGATTTTCTAATATTAATTTCCTGGGGATGAGGAAGAAAGGGTAGAAGAAAAGATGTACCAAATCTATATGTCAGCTTTTTCAAAGACTGTATGACAGTTGTGACTCTAAAAGAATCTGCAAGGTGACAGTAATCCCTTTCACAAAGAAAAACGAGGGCTTGCTAATTTTTGGACAAGTCTTAGGATATGTGAAAAGATTACATTCTAGCAAGTAGTCACATCACACTTTTAGTTGGTTATAAGATAGGCAGCGCTCATTCTGGAGGGAGAGATCTTGGCAACCACTGCAGCCAAATCCTTAAAATGGCCGCCAAACTTCCATCTTCTAGTGACTAATTCTTACACAGATTTTTGCTTAAATATAGCATCATGAATGCACAGCTGCAGAGGATGTGCAAAACAGCCAAAATGTACACATTGCAATCTGTGAGGAGATTTTTCTTTCTTTTTATGTCTGGGGTGTTGTTTCAAACAACCATGTGGATGCTGTCTTTGGCAATCTGCCATTTCTCTAGCACATTCATAAAACAATTGGAATGGCAGTACCTGGGTGCTGTTCCCAGAGAGGCATATAATGTGGAACAGCTGCTCTTCTATTGAAATCATTATCGAGTGTCAGCCTGAGATATGAGTGGGCACTGGTTTAAGGATCACTGACGAATAATGACTAAGTGGGTTTTCAAAGAAGAAACTTGAGGTTCCCCCTCTCTGTCTGGCATTTTTGCACAGGAGATGCCTGCTGGGAAGCTCAAGAAGAATCTTAAATGTCATTTGGAAAAACTGTCATATCAACTTTAGCACAAAATATAATAGCCGTGTCCATGTTAAGCACAATAGCCTACAGTGAGTTATCATTAGGGTATCATGGTTTCTAAGGAGTATGGCTTATAGAATATGTATAATTGGAAACAGAGAAATTAGAAATTTCTGTAGATTTAAAGACCTGTGAAGTAAATAATTGCATTGCTGAAAATAAAAAGTATTAATCCTATCACTTAACAATAGGCTGTGTGTGAGACATTTCATTCTATCTGTAGCATATTTAGTAAATATTTTCATAAACATTCACTGCACATCATCTATATATGTTAATCAGTGAACTAGAAAAGAAGCTACTAATTGAATGGAGCAGGGACATGCCTGCCCTTGTGGAGTTTATTTTTTTAATAGGGGAGATAGAATCTCACATGGCAATGTGATAAAGTTATGAGAGTTATAAATATAGGTCTTTCTTCCTTTTAAACTCCCAAAGCATCCATATTGCTCAAGATTCAGGAGACTACAACAGCTTCAGAGAAAATAACATTTGGGCTGTTTCTTGAAGAATCAGTAGGTCATCAAGTTGAGCAGATTGGATACAGGGAGAAGTGTAGGAGAATGTTGGAGGGGAGTGTTTCAGAAGCTAATAATATGATCTACAAATAAGGGAGAAACTACAAAGACTGTTATTTGAGAACGAGAATGACAAAAAGTGAGTATGAAGCAGAGAGAAGCTAAGATTGAAGAGAAGGGTAGCCAATAAATGTTGTATATACGTGCTCAGCGGCTCAGACTCGCCGTTGTGGGCCAGCATTGCCTCACGTGTCCCTGCACTGTCGTTCCCTAAAAATGCTCTGTTAAAAAAAAGTTTTCGGCCAGGTGCGGTCACTCACACCTGTAATCCCAGCACTTTGGGAGGTCGAGGTGGGTGGATCACGAAGTCAGGAGATGACTGCCACAGTGAAACCCCGTCTCTACTAAAAATACAAAAAATTAGCCGGGCGTGGTGGCGGGCGCCTATAGTCCCAGCTACTTGGGAGGCTGAGGCAGGAGAATGGCGTGAACCTGGGAGGTGGAGCTTTCAGTGAGCCGAGATCACGCCACTGCACTCCAGCCTGGGTGACAGAGTGAGACTCAGTCTCAAAAAAAAAAAAAAGGTTTTCAGTGGACAAGTGTGTTGCTTCTCATCTTAGAGATTCACAGTGACATTAGGAAATAAAAAGCTTGTAGTGGACTTATAATAAAGAAGGCAGTTTAACTAGACAGTAGGGAGCCAGTCAAAAGATATAAAACAAGAAAATGTGCGAATAAGTTTACTTTCAGAAGAAAGTTATGCCGGAATTGTGGGAAATAAACTAAAATAAAGAAGTCTGGAGAAGAAAGCAATAACAGTTGAGTCCATGGGACCGTGATGAGGCTCAGAGAAAGAAGTGACAATAAGAATCAAATGAATCAGAAATGCATCTCAGAAAAAAAATGAATCTGGTCCATGAGAATAATGAGAGACGTAAATCCAATGTCATGTTTTCTATTGGATCACAGTAAGTTTGCAGGGATAGTACATTGCCATATTGATGGTGATAAAATTAACTATCATAAATTGAATGCCTACTCTGTGACATTTGAAAAGTCATATCTCATTTCATCTTCATGATAATCGAGAAAAGTAGGCAACATGGAAGGAAATAATTCTCATAAAGTTTAGATAAACTAGCCCACAATCATATACTTAGTAACTAACCAAGGTGTATTCTGGTACTGATTTTCTGACTTCAGAGATTCTGTCATTGTAACACCGGCAGCAAGCACAGACATTGGGGAAGGACTCCTGCCTAGAAGGGACACCCCAGTGCAAGTACAGATGGAAGAAAAGTTACATTTACTAAGTCTGACATTCTTCTTGGAGAAGACAGCCTTTTAAACCTCACATGGTGATGGTTTGAGGGCTGCAGAGTTTGCCAGTAGTAAGGGGGAAAAGGTAGAGGTTTAGAAAATGTAGTTTGTAGCTAATGTTTTACAGTGCTGCTCTACACTTGAAGAGGCCATTCAACCAGTAATCTCAGTTTCTCACAAGTTTTCAAAATATCAGAATGAAGAACAGAGTCATTTTATCCAAAACTGATGACATTAAAGCCCTTATACAAGTGCTCACGAATCCAACTTATTTGAGGATATCTTGGATTCTCACAAGGACCCTAATTTTATTCATTTCAGATCTAACTCTTAAGTGTGTTTGCAATTGAATTTCTTAGATTGCAGCAAGAGAATGCATACTCAGTGATGAGCATAGGGGCAGCTCCCAGAGCTAGCACAGGGAGAGAAGCAAGGAAAGATCACAGAGCAAGAGTGAGGACATCTGTGGAAAAGGGTCACCATTTCTGGAAGAAAATAATATTCAAAGAACAGAACCAGCACATGCTAAGGAGAACCTTTAGGAAGAACATACACAAATAGCATGAGGAGAACGAAGTAGCAAGGGCACACTCTTATTTATTTATTCCACAAAATGTATCACATGTCTTCTAGGTGTCAGGCTCATGCTTAAAGTTGGGAAGTACACAAGACATGAAATATGTATGGAAATGCTGATGAGATATTCTTTACCCAGCCCCTGCAGTACAGACTTAAGACATTCTTTCTTTCTCACCAAGGAACCCTCTCCAACACCATACTTAAGGAGATGCTGAAGACAGTTAGTTCCCAATATAGTATATGTGAATGTGGCCACAGCTATAGAACATGGTAGGAATCAGATCCACTATGGTTTAAGAGATGCTTGAGTTTACAATCCTGCCAGTTTTTTTTTTAATAGTATTTAACAGTCCCTGGGTAATTTTTGACAGCAGCACAGACTTTTTTTTTTTTTTTTTTTTTTTTTGAACCTTTAATTGATGGATTCCAGTTGGCCTGGAACTACTGTCACTTCCTCTAAGAACAGAAGCAGTGTTTCCTGGAATCCATTTCTTTGTGAGAAGTAGCAAAAGATTTGAAAGAGGGAAATGAAGACAGTTTTTAATATCTAGAAGCAGTTACAGCTGGGTGAACATAGACAAATGAGAGATTCCCAAATAAAATCTGAAAACTCTTTTTTCTTAATGACAAAATTCTCTAATAAATAATACTGTAAAACATATTAAAGATAATAGTCTAAAGCTATAGGTTGTTTGTTATAAAACAACTGCACAGACAGTAAAATTATTTTTGAAACTGAAGTCAGAGCATCATCTTTAAGGAAGGGTTTGCACAGAGTTAATTTACAGTACCATGTCAGACCATGTCTCTTTCTCAGGAGAAATTCCACAGATGTTCTAATATATAGCTGGAGAAGAAGATGAGCTCTGAGCTCCTAATCAGGATACCTTACAATTCACTTTCTTTGATATCATGCCAATAATCACAACTTTAACAGGAATTAAGATATTTGCCACAAAGGAGAGAGGCTTTCCATGATCACAGTATAGTAACAGAACTGCTTGTGGTTTAAGCAACTACCCACACTACCTTGATCATCATTCTGAAGGCCAACTAAGGTATAAGCGAGGTGTTTTTGTAGATGGTAGAGGCATAGGAATAAAATATGAAAGTAATAAGAGAAACACAAAAGACAAACTTCATTCTTCATATTGCAGAGAGAGGGGCAGGCTTGAATATGTTCACAATGACATGGCTACGATAGGCAAGGTTAAACTACACTTTTCTACCACCATCTACGTAGACCATTAATTGAATTAAACAAAGTTTCCCCCAAGAGGGAAAGAGTAATTGTATTCGTGATAAGAAATATTGAAGTACTTTACAATAACAAACATTTAAAAACCCAAGCATTTTTCTTATGGGTGTCTGAAAGAAAATCAGAGAAAACAGCTTATCACCCAATGTAACTTTTTCCTTGGGGCCAAACCATTATGTCCTTTAAATGGAGTAGATTAATGCTGATATTCATTGTAATCCTGTTTTAAAATGTCAAACTAGGATCAAGAGCTAGCTCTCTCATTTTGGAGATTCATTCATAGTAACATTTTATAGTATAATGGTAAAGCAGTTAACAAGTCATTAATTGCAAGTACTGTATATTGAAAAGACATACCAAAACATCAAACTGTTTTTTTGACAGCAAATACATGGAAGAAAAACATTCATGCCTGTGACATTTCCTCTGCATTAAAAATCCCTACTGTAAGATTTTGCCAGAGTAAATATATTTCATCCATATGCAGAAAAAGGTACTGTGGGTATGTAGCTGAAGTAAAATTTTGAGTAATTTCAAAACACAATTTTATTTTCTCTGGCTTTTCATTTTTGACTCCATCTCCAAATCTATTTACATTGATTGAAGCTTTAGAACGATTTCAGTCATGCTCCAAATCCCTAAATGCCTCCATCTGAATCGACATCAATGGAAGTGAGACACAGCCCATGTTACAACCATTGCCAAGTCGGGGATTTTACCACAAGCTTGGATTTCCTTTAGTGACAACAGCCAAAGAAACATTTATCCAGACCCTTTTCTTCCCAGCCACTAAAACACAATTCAGGTTCTAATATTCCAAAACATTCTTTACCTCCCTCTCTCCATGAGGTAAGTACATTACTCTTCCCTTCAAGGATGAAACCTGAAGAATTTTAGGAGCTAATTGTCACCAGCACTTAGAAGTCTAATCACAGTGATAAAAAGGTGCTGTTTGGCCTTTACAGTTTTCTAAAGTGCCTATATTGAAAGCATGAAATATTATTTCAGGCATGCCAGAGAGTGAATACTTGTTATTCACACTTGATTCAAACGAGGCCTTTTTAGATCTAATGCTTATCTTGTAAGATTAATGCAAGCTATAATCAATACAGTCAAATTTCAGCACTTTCCTGAAATTAATACTGAAAGTCCAGAAGGGAAAATAATTGTACATTTAAAAATACAGAGCAGGTAATAATGCTTTTTGACAGCTTATGGTACTGATCGCTAACCATAATGGCTTGATAAAACAAATACGATTTTACTTGAAATTTCAGATCATTATTTCTCCCTTTAAAAATGAAAGGTATTTCTACAAGGTATTCCCAGGTTCTAGCATCCACTAAAGTGGGTAGCAAACGTGTTTATAGTTGCCTGTAAAATATAATCCCATGTACATAACCCTATGTTTCTATTGGTGTGCTTTGTTTTCTTGGTGATTGTCATGAACTTTTCAGACTGCAGTGAAGACTGAAGCTACAACACAAAGATGGACGATGCTCAGGAACAAAAACAGCCAAGTTGCAAATACACCAAACTTCAAACAGAAATCTAATCACATCTGTTTATCATTGTAGAAATTCCATTGCACCAACATGTTACACACAGACTGGTTGCTTTAGGCCAGGAGGATCTCTAAACATATGTTATACTAAAGAAACTTTTAAGTACATCTTGGTTTTATAGAAAGTAATGGGATCTAATTAAACTAAAGAGCTTCTGCACAGCAAAAGAAACTATCATCAGAGTGAACAGGCAGCCTACAGAATGAGAGAAAAATTTTGCAATCTATCCACCTGACAAAGGGCTAATATCCAGAATCTACAAAGAACTTAAACAAATTTACAAGAAAAAAACAAACAACCCCATCAAAAAATGGGCAAAGGATATGAACCGACACTTCTCAAAAGAAGACATTTATGCAGCCAACAAATATATGAAAAAGAAGCTCATCATCACTGCTCATTAGAGAAATGCAAATCAAAACCACAATGAGATACCATGTCATGCCAGTTAGAATGGCAATCATTAAAAAGTTAGGAAACAACAAATGCTGGAGACGATGTGGAGAAATAGGAACACTTTTACACTGTTGTTGGGAGTGTAAATTGGTATAAAAAGCCATTGTGGAAGACAGTGTGATGATTCCTCAAGGATCTAGAACTTGAAATACCATTTGACCCAACAATCCCATTACTGGGTAAATACCCAAAGGATTATAAATCATTCCACTATAAAGACTCATGCACACGTATGTTTATTGCAACACTGTTCACAATAGCAAAGACTTGGAACCAACCCAGATGCCTATCAATGACAGACTTGAAAAAGAAAATGTGGCATATACACACCATAGAATACTATGAAGCCAATAAAAAGGTTGAGTTCATGTCCTTTGTAGGGACATGGATGAAGCTAGAAACCATCATTCTCAGCAAATTAACACAAGAACAGAAAAACAAACTCCGCATGCTCTCACTCATAAGTGGGAGTTAAACAGTGAGAACACATGGACCCAGGGAGGGGAACATCACACACTGGGGCCTGTCGGGGGTGTTGGGGACTAGGGGAGGGATAGCATTATGAGAAATACCTAATGTAGATGATGGGTTGATGGGTGCAGCAAACCACCATGGCACGTTTATACCTATGTAACAAACTTGCACGTTCTGCACACGTATCCCAGAACTTACAGTATAATAATAAATACATACATAAATAAATAAATAAATAAAATTTTTTAAAAAGTAGGGACAGCAGTTCAGGTCAAAGGAAAGGCTGGTCTTTGGAGTCCATCGCCCTGCTTTTATATCTTAGCTACCATGATCCAAATGTGTGATCTTGGGTAAGTTACTATTTTCACCGAGCTTCGGTGTCCACATCTATAAAATGATAAAACGAATATCTAACCTTTCATGAAAGCCTGTGAATATTCAATAAGTTAAAGAATAAAAAGCACCTGGCTTGATAAATGGTGCCTTATTGAAGCATTTGAATTTTCTTAGAATTGCTTCTAAGTTAAGAAGAATAGTTAGTTCTCTCTTCTTACCTTCCTCCATTCATCTTTCCCCACCCCACACAAAAAAAGTTATATAAGAGGCAAAACTAATAGTAGGGGGTAGATTTATGCTTATTCTTGGGTTCTGTGTCAGCATCTCTTATTTAAGACCCTAGATGGTCATCCATACAAAAAAAGGGAAATTCTCAATGATAAATAAATACACCTAGTTCTCCACTGAGAGAACTCAAGCAAATTCCCTGCTTGAGAGATTTCCTTGGCTTCCAGGAAAAGATGCATGTTGCACTTTTCTTTCAAAAGGCCCCCATGAGAGAATATTTATCATCTTTAAAGCAAAGAGGCTGTAAGCAGCTGTGCCCATTCTACCACTGAGCCTTGGAGAACCGAGCCTTGGAGAACACTCTAAAACCACTTGCAGTCAGGGGGCACACCACAGGCTTTTAACTAACATTTTTAAAGGCTGTGTGCCAAGAGCCAGATCCAATTGATACAAAGTCATCTAAACAATTCTACACCAATATGCCCACCTGTTATGTTATGCAATAACCATGAAAGTTTCTCTTCATCATAGCAAAAGTAAAGTCCCATGAGGCTCTCCCAAACCATGCTTGTTTTGCTTCTCAGGCCAACAAAGTGGTGTTCTATCATTACATTCTTAATTGAAAACTCACCAAATGCAATTGAATCTCTTTTCCTGGAGTGTTTCATAGCATGTCTCTCTTACCCAGGCTGCCAGATAAAAGACTAACTTTAGAAAATTCGGTTTCTCTCCAGTTCCTTCTTCTAAATTAATATGTTTGTGTTTATTTCACTTTTATGTATGTTCAATATTTAAAATGTTCATTGGCAATAAACTTTAAAGTGCTTTGTGAATCACTCATCAAGTCAATAACTGCACAAAATAGGAAATGCTCTAACATGTATTTATTTCCAGTATGAGTAGAGGATTACATTTATGGTGAGAAGTTTTATATGGTCAGAGTTGGTGTGGGTCTGCTATTCTGATCCAGTGAGACCCTTCTGATTGGAGGGAGCAATTTAAATTTTGACATGATTGACACAAGTTTCTAATAAGGTATTCTGAAAGGAGTATTAATATTCTAAATGGCCCTGATTTCTAAGTTCAGAAACTCCCATCTGTGCCAATTAGCTGGAAATGATTGCACATATATTGGAATTAATACCCTGCATTGGTTTTCCCAATCACAGTATAACTGCAAAGGTCAATTTCAACTGGTTGTTAAATGTTCCTATTGATATAAGAATGGAAGTTAAAAATAGCATCACCTGTTTGTTTTTAAAGTCTTTAGCCAATCATAAAGCATTCATAATGCTTTATGATTTAATAATTCAAATTTAGAGGAGGCCCTTGGTTTGGACTAAGGTCCTGTGTTAGGCCCAACAGACTGAACCAGAACTGAGTCACTCATGCTGTATTTCCACATCACAAAGTCAAAATTCAATTGTATATCTGACTTTCAAAAAAATCAAAAGAGAGAAAGAGAATAGCCAAATTCCCAAGCAAACCATTTCTTTCAGCATGATAAGAGAATCCCTTTTGCTTTAACCTTAAGAAAGAAACTTTGAAAGAACCAATCTGCTTTTTGTCTTCTCTTTCTGTTTCTTCAACTCCTTTTTGTCTATAAAACTAAACATCTCTGCACAGCTCATTGAGACACTCATTTTTCTTTATAAAATGTGGTGTTGTCTGATTCTAGAATTGCAAATAAAAGCCAAATAAGATCTTTAAACTATTTTTTTTTGTAATTTTTCTTTGACAACACCACCATAATGTTTTAAGTAAAACCCACTTTTGCTAAATTGTCTTGCATAATTAAACAATGATTCATTTATATTTTGACAAAGATGAGTGTTCTAAAATTATTAAGTCTTTCCCAGTTAGACTTACTTGCCTAACGAAATCTTAGTGCCATCTTAAAAGAACCATGAAACATATCTTTTTCTAAATGATTTATTCTTAGTGAATTTGCAAAATATTTAAACCCTAGTCTTTCATCTAGTTTCAACAACTGCAGCGAAACTTACAAGTAGAAAAGGTCTACATATTGAAATTTCTAGAAAGGAAACATTTCATTTTCTTCTTACTTAGTGGTTAAATGCAGGAATCAGCAATTGCCTTAAGAAAATCATACTTTATCAGTGCATGGAAAGGGAGGGGGTTTGTAATTGCTTGGCCTAGAGTCAGGAGTGACATACACATCTGTCCTCAAAGAAAGCGAGCATTCCTAGTGCTAATGAATCAATCAATCCACAAGGAAATGCCAGAAGAAGGGACTAAAGTCTAGAAATTCACTGTTCCTTTGGAGCGTGTTTGTCAGGTGAACTGTTGCCTTAGCTAGGCTGCTGAGGGGCACAGCTGTGAGAAGGGAAGGAAGCTTCTTACGCATTTTATGCATAGTTCTTTTCAATAGAAGGCAATAAATGATATTAAATTGCAAAGACATTGACTGAATATTGGGATGCCTTCAAATTTAATTTTTCTTGGTTAACTTGATCATACTAACCATCAAGGTATAGATTTAGTAAGATAAAGCAAGAGTTCTTAAAAGCAAAACCCAAAACCAAAAGCTTCATTAATATACTTCTCTCAACCAGATTATACACAAACACACACACACACATACTAGTTGTGTATACTAAAAGTCAAGAGCCAGGGTCTTCTTATAAAATTTACTTGGAAAATGTATACACATAAATCTCAAACATAAACTAATACTTCTAACTGAGCTGTTAAACATTTAAGGATTTATCTATCACAGACTCCCTAAATGTATATCCAGCATTTGGCAGGATACCGTATGTAAACAATAAGTTACCTTTCTCTGAATTTTTTTTACCAGAACCAATTTTTTAAAAAGTAGTTTGGTTTTTTTTAGAGGGGCTAGGAATGGGGTTGGAGAAGGGTGTCTGGTTGCTGTAATTTCAAGTGTAGAAGTAGTTCACTTTATTACCCTACAAAATACTATTGGATATATAAAGACTATAGAGTAGAGAGAAAATTTAAAAAGGAAATACTTAAAGTGACCTACAGAAAGTATTAAAAACAACTGAGTTCTTGCCAAAGAAGAATTCAGCAAGTTAAGTAATTTCTGTAACTCGTATGCATCTTGGGCTAAATGTTAATAGTTAATTTGTTGAGTAAACATTCTCTTCATCCTATGACATGTAGAATGACCGCAGAAAATTTCTCATATATTACCTATTTACAAATACCCATCCTTCACATTCATATTTTTATCTCTACATATTAGAACACAGAATGTTAACCACAAAATAAAGGTCTGAAGACTGATTTATTAAGAATTAAAATGAAGTTATGAGAAGTGTCAAAATAATTATGCATCTGGAAATTTTTTTTTTTTTTTTTTGAGACGGAGTCTCACTCTGTAGCCCAGGCTGGAGTGCAGTGGCCGGATCTCAGCTCACTGCAAGCTCCGCCTCCCGGGTTCACGCCATTCTCCGGCCTCAGCCTCCCGAGTAGCTGGGACTACAGGCGCCCGCCACCTCGCCCGGCTATTTTTTGTATTTCTTAGTAGAGACGGGGTTTCACCGTGTTAGCCAGGATGGTCTCGATCTCCTGACCTCGTGATCCGCCCATCTCGGCCTCTCAAAGTGCTGGGATTACAGGCTTGAGCCACCGCGCCCGGCCGAAATTTTTTTAAATCAATAATTTAAAAGCCTATTTCAATTTTATACAAAACAATATCACTAATCATCAAGGCTGATATTGGATCAAAAATGAGATATGGCTCCTGTGATTATATTTTTAGATAGATTGAAGAGATAAATCCAGATTTAAACATAGATATAAAGTAATATTTATTCAAATATAGGATATTTTAGTCACCAGATTTCACACATGTTCTGTGATTGGAGTTACCGTTAGTGAACGGCTATGTATTTACCATGGAATTTTATCTGCCATCTAGGAATGCAGTATTTCAGGCATAGAAATAATTCTGGATCATGTGAATATTAACAAAGAGGGGCTTTGGAAAGTCATGAAGTTCTCAACAAAAAAATTCAAAATAATTTTAGAGGCTATCACAGCAAATATCTGACTTTGGATTCTTGGGACCAGCTTATTAAGAAAGACCCCTTCTGATTCTGGGCTTCATTCAAACATTATATTAACTACTTTTAACAAAAGTAAAACAAACATCTGACATATTTTCATGTAACAAAGATCATTGTTAAAACAAGGATTGTATTACAAGATGTCTTTGAGTTCCCTAAGATGATCTCATGAATGTACTTATATTCTTTCCACTGAGTGCTGCTCTTCACAATTGGTCCCTTACTCTAGACATAGCCACCATAAATGTAAGAATATTAGAAGGACTAGAGATAATAAAACACTTAATAACTTATAAAAAGTTAATAAAGTGAACTAACCCAAAACCAAAGGGAAACTGAGTATATATATGTGCATATAAATAAATAGGTGGATATACACATGATTAATCAAACAATAGGTGATAGTTAAACATAGAGATATAGTTTGTTTCATTTTCAAAGAACTTAGGACCGTGACGTCCTCTCAAAATTTCATTTCCTAGTTACCAGCATACCTAGTAAAGTTCTAAAACATGAAACTTCTTTTGTAATTACACAGACAAGTTCTCTTTATTCTATAAAATCTACTATAGTTAATGCCCTTTACTAGGTTATTGAAAGATATCCTCTTCAAAGACGCTTAAGAATTGTAAAAATATGCATATATTCCTGTGTATTGGTGGGGTTTTTTATATGTGTGCATAATTAAAAGAATGACGAATACCAATTGCAAAACAGTAATTACTCCTGGGGAGAAGCTAGGGGATGAGTTGATGTAATTGTCATTTGGAATGTGTCTTTACAGCTAAGTGGTTGAACTAATTCCATACTAGCTAGTAAGTTAATGCTACCCCAATTCATCTGAGTGTTCCCTTTACCCATCCTCCCTTCAGTCCGTTTTCTGTGCACCATCCTCATAGCAAGGGGGCTCCAGAACTTGGCTTTAGAACTTGGGCCTGTGTCAACTCCCTTTGTGCTTCTGTCTTATATGTAATTAGATAATATGCATATCACTGTACATCTTTTGTATACTGTTTCCTAAAGTATTAATTCTTGGTTTGGGTTTTGAAAATATAGGTGTTTTTTATCACGAATTAAATATGCAGCAAATAAAAAAGGGAGAAGGGAACAAAAGACAAGTGGACAATTCAACAGAACAGTCTTCTATTTGTGACAATTTTTTTCCTAAGCTTTGTGATGTACTGCATAATGGGCTTTGGTTTCTTTTTTTGTTTGTTTTCTTTTTTTCCTATATTTAACTGGGGCCCAGCCAGAAAATTTATCCTGCATGCTTCTCTGGGAGACATAATATTCACTGACATTATCAATACCGGGCGCACTGCCCAGTGAGTGAGATTCAATATTAATTATTATTACTTATCGAGCACTGACTGTGTACTTTGGGTTACTAAAAACACAAGAGACAAGGTCTCTGGCCTGAGGGTGTGCAGAGAGCTTAGGTTAGTGAGGCAGGATAATTCGGCTGATGCATACACAGCAGATCTGAGTTCAGTTGTGTTCCCTCTGCTGGCCACCTCGTGGTTACCACTCACAACGGGAAAACAACTTGGTCATTATTAATCCTGATAGAGACCTCACCCAAAGACTTACGCTTTTTCTTGCTGTTCTTTTTAGCTGTTATTATTTATTTGTCTAGTTTTAATGCATTTCACATCTTTACATATAGGCAGTTTTAAGGGATATAATTTGAGGAGTACTAAATGATCCACTGCCCTAATGTATCACCAATAAAAATATTTGCTAACATTTGTTTCTGGCTATGTTTCTGGACATGTGCAATGCAGTTTACATGTAGTATCTCATTTAGTGTTCAATCATAAAAAAACAAAACCTTTGGTGTAAGAGTTTGTAAGAGTAAGAACATACAAGCAGTTTGAAATGGTAGAGTGAGAAAAAAGCAGAATCTTTTATAGGAAGAAAACTCATTTTGTTAATGGGCATATTTAGATATAAAAAGCTATTTTTTTACAGATCTAAGACTCTGAGAAATGTCTCTAAGGAAAGTGTGTTACTAAATTCTTCTGTCTGTGGAAGTAACAGGGACTTGGAAGATCTCTGAATCTGGAAACTAGAGGACCTAATAACTGAGGTACTTTAAACTTGGCAATAAAGAAATATAAGAGGGAATAAAAAGGAGAGGAGATCTCAGAAAACACTGTAAGCTAGTCCTGGCTGAAGGACACATTAATCATGAATTACCTCAGGACAGAAAACAGCCAAGTTTTTAAGGTTATGATATCTAACATGTATTTTAAGCTACTCTATGTGTTGAGTTACAGTCCTCTCTGCTAACCCAGACTATGACTAAAAATCAATTATACACTCCACATGCTAATGGCATGTCTGCACACAGAATAAAGAAGTGTGGCAGGAGGAATTTATAAAATGACTCCTCAAAGATGTCTCAGCCTCATCCCTATTTATATCTATTTATATACCAAGATGTCACACTCGGGATTGTGTTATACAGCACAGTTGACCTAAACTGGGAGACTACCAACTATGTTTAACCTAATCACATGGGTCCATAGAAGAAGAGTGTTTTCTCTGGCTGATGGCAGGAAGACAAAAAAAAAAGGCATGAAACATATGGACCTGATGCATGGTTGCTTTGTTGAAGATGAATGGGGTTACACGAGAAGACACACGGGGGCCTTAAGGAGTTGAGAGAGCACCCTGACTGATAACCAGCAAGGAACTGGGGGCCTTAGTCCTACAACTGCATGGAACTGAATCCTTCCAACAACCTGAGTGAACTTAAAGTAACTGAGCCCAGGTGACACCTTGATTTCAGCCCTGAGCATAGAACCTAGTCGAGTTTACCTGGACCTAAAGAAGTCTGCGCTAGCAAGTGGGTGTTGTTTTAAGCCAGGAAATATGTAATAGTTTGTTACACAACAATAGAATACTGATACCAGTTATCACCATTACAGACCAAAAAAGGAATGCACATAGGAAAGGAATCATGACTCGAGACAGAGAGCATAGAGGAGGAATAGGACAAAGACGATAGATGGAAAGAAAAATGTAAGCTCCTTGAGAAGTGTCAGCTGCATTAGGAGGACTCAAGATTTCCCACAGTGGGATGGATGCTTATCAGCTTTATTTGAATGTTAAACACGTGTGAATCTTCCAAATGTTCTGATTTAGAGGAATATCCTGTGAAAGAGACATAAAATCACTGTCCCCATTTTATGGAAGTATTAGTGAGTAAGGAATTTTAGTGACCTGGTGCAGGAGGGATATTAGAAAATCCCTAACTGTGGTGAATAAATAAAACTGCATTTATCCCATCTTGGATTATGTTTTCAATGGAAGATGTGAAAGTTATAATGTGTTAAAACTATAGTAGTTAACCATGGAATATTTCACAGGTAGCAATCAGAGGTCAGAGATCTTTTGTTTGCTTCAAGATAGTATTAATTATATCTACAAATACTAGTATGCTCTAGGCTATAAAGAGATTACACTTGCAATTGGATGGCATTAAATTAAGGCCAGAATATCAAAATACATATATACACACACACACATATATATACATATACACACATATATATACACATATATATGTATATATACATATACATACATATATATATATAGTGTGTGTGTGTGTATATGTGTGTGTGTGTGTGTGTGTGACGGAGTCACTCAGGCAGGAGGAGTGCAATGGTGCGATCTCGGCTCACCGTAACCTCTGCCTCCTGGGTTCAAGCGATTCTCCTGCCTCAGCCTCTGGAGTAGCTGGGATTGCAGAAATATACATACATTTTCTAAGGACTTCCAGTTAAACACAGAAAACTGATCATTCATTTTCACTGGAAACCCCACCTGAAACAGCACTAAAATATCAGTTAAAGATTTTTTTATAGGCAAAACCCAGAAAGAATAAAGAAAACAGAGGAGGGAAATACAGCAACACAATTTTAAAAACCAGAAAACATTCGAATGAATGGTTACTGACCTATAAGTGGTCACTACCATCCAGATGTAGGCACATTTATGATATAGCACCCTGAAAAATCTCAGGAATTGATGGTACCAAGCACATCTGATAGAGAGTAGGTAATGCTGAAAACAGATGTACTGTTTGCATATCTCTCAAATCACACCTCACACACTATAAAATTGCTTATCCCCCCTTTTCCCTTCACAGCCAAAGACTGTGAGGTATGTTAAGCTCAAGAACATAGGTTCCAGCGGAGGAAGGGGAAGGGTTATCATGCTGGAAACAAAGGGATTTAGTGAATGACAACACATTCAATGGTGAGGTCTCAAGCCTCCATTCTATGCATAATGGCAGTCAAGTTTACCGCTTATGGCAAGAGATTAGGTTAGGGGTTTGAAACAATGGCCTGCTGCTTGTTTTTATACAATTTTATTGGTACATAGCCATATCTTTTGTTTATGTATTGTCTATGGCTACTTTTGTGCTACAATGGCAGAGTTAGCCAATAAGGCATAAAATATTTGCTACCGGCTTTTACAGAGAAACTTTGCTGAACCCTAGGCTAGAAACTCTTTTCAAGGAAACTGACTGGAACAAGTAAACAATCTATAGATAATGAAAACTAGAGTTTCCAAATGAAATGGCTCAGCAAGTATATCAATCCTACAATAAATCTACCACTAGACAAAGCCCATCTATGCAAACAGAATTGGCAAACTGCTTTGCAGTGAGTGCTTAGCTTCCCTTTAAATATAAAATAACATCCAAGGATTACCAAATATTTAAACAAAGTCTATAACATGAAATACAAAGATTAGAAAGAAAAATAAAGAGATTAGAGCTAACAGAATCAATGAAGGTAGCAGAAGAAAAAAAATGAATATAAATACACATGTATACACAATGTCCTTGGATAAATAGATGACATCGATTAAATGAAAAATAGTTATATAAAAGAAATATTCAGATAAAACATTTTAAAATGAGATTATACAGTAACTGAAAAAAAAATCAGATGAAATTCTGGAAGTTCAAAGAAATCTAGGAAGTAGAAGAACAAAAAAAGGAAAGCAACAAATAACTAATCTCAGAAATTTTCTAAAGTGAAAACACTAGTGTTTCCAGATTGAGTGGTGAAACTGAGTACTCACAACAATGTAAGAAAATAACACGTATTTCTCCTAGGGCTCTGACACCAAATTAACTGGCGAATCTCAGCTTTTGAAACCAGTAGAATTTATATTAGGTTGGTACAAAAGTAATTGCTGTTTTTGTCATTAAAAGTAACACAATTACTTTTGTTGGTTATATTGACCATATGTTTATTACATATAATACAAATGCAAATTCTGTTGAATTTGAGAAAAGAGCTAATATATGGTCAAATTAACCAGTTTTTGTTCAAGTAATCTCATTGTAGATGTTTTGTTTATCACAAGTTCAGATTCTTTTGCAAAATGATTCCAAAATACCTAGGCTAGATGCTTCACAACTAACTTAATGGCTCAACAATCCATATAACATTTTAGGACATTCAGTGATAGTACTATCCACTTTGAGGCAGTACAGCTGTTTACTCCTAAGTAGTCACAGAAAGTCCAAAGTTCTCAAAAATAATCCAGGAGAGTCCATTTGGCCAAAGAAAATCCCAAAAGTATTTTATGAGAATATATATATATATATATATAAATAAATATATATAATATATATAAATAATATATATAAATATATATATATCAAAAATGCTGTGAAAAAAGCATTAATAGGAAAAGTGATTTAAGATTTTTTCTTCCTTCCTCGTCTTTTTGCACCTTACAGATATGAAATTCAAAAATGATGTTTAGTTAACTTTTTTATTAGATGGATTTTAATAGGTTTATCTCTCTACAGTAATGGAGAACTTCTAAAAACCAAAATAGAAATATGGGTTGTTTGCATAAGAGTTCAGTGCATGGCTCTTAGAAGGTAATCAAAATTTTAGAAGGTAATCAGAATTTTAAGATTTAATTTAAAAGTTTGAATTGCATTCATGTCTTTAAATTCAATAAGAAATAAGACATATGATATGTTCACATTATTTTCACCTCTTTATGAGGTGAAATTATTTACAACTGATTTCAAAATGTCTCCAAACTTAGGTTTGGTGATTTTGCCAATATAACTTTAACATATTCAGAATTACTTCATAAATATCCATTCATATCAGTTTATAGCCTTGACTTTTGTCTTAATGTTATTGACTGTACATCTTCATGGGCAGAAAGACAGGAAATCTTATAATAAATCTTAGAATCTCTTTCTAAACCTTCCTTTCCATCTATTCAATTTTTAAGTGCATTTAATTAAAGTATATCACACATATATCTTCCTCTTTACTGCCATAGCTAGTACTCTAGTTCAGGCTCTAGTCACTTGTGGCTAGGCTAACTGATACAGTAGAAATCCGAGTGGTCTTTGTGTATTGAGTCTCTTGTCTAGTATATCCTGCAGGCAAATTACAAGGAGTTACTCCTTGGCTCAAAATATTTGAGTGGATTCCAGGGCTTTCAGAAAAGTCCAATATTCAGTATAATGATAGCCAATAACCATGTGACCTGCCACCAATCTCTAAGTCTGGCCCTATTATAAACATAGACACACACACATACACAGAGATACACACACACACACACACACACACACACACACCATCCTCTCAGTGTTACCGGCTTTGCCTTGCTCTTTTCCATATCACTTTCTCTTCTAGAAAGCTCTCTCTTTTATATTTTCTTATACTAATAAACATCTTCCAAAGACCCAGATATAATACAGAGATTGCAAATAGGTGGTTTTGTGGTTTGCAGGTCAAAAGTGGGCTTCAAATATATTTTGTTAAACTGACTGTGTGTGTATATAATATATATATATATAGAGAGAGAGAGGCATATATGAGTTTATATATGAAATATAATCAGTTTATACCTTATATATAATTTTATAAAATATAAAAACATAGATATATAAATAATATATACATATATAAACGTACTTTAAAACACTTAAAAGGTTGAAGATTGCACACAAAACTTCGACTTTGTAGCTTCTCTTGAGAAATCAGAAGTCTTTGTCACATAAGGGGCCTTATCCCTAGAAGGTAATAATTAGCTAGAGCTAAGGAAATGTCCTCTTTAAAAGGAGATACACTCTCCAGTTTTCCTTGGTCCCTGCCACTCCCCTTTATATTACAAATGGTTTACCCAGTTGTTCATTTATGCCACTCTCCTCTCCCCTGTAGACCTTTGAATTGGTAACCTCTGTTACCATGAAAACCTATCTGGTTACTCCGTTCACTTCAGATCCTTGCTTTCTCTGCAGTCCTATAGATTTTTAAAGTACGATTTTTCCTTCTTAACAACAAAACAAACAAACAAATACAAAAATCTATGACCAAAAGCAACATTAGATACCTTTCTCCACTAATGCCTTTTAAACTCCTTGAGAGTTGTATTAAGTCTCATTTGACATTTTTCCTCTCAAGGAATTTAGTTCAGTAAAGCACAAATACTTTGCAATATTTTTTTTTTCTTCAGAGGGTGAATGAGTAAATAATGAAGCTTCCCTAAAATGCTTTTCGATAAATATAATTTGCCACTTTCACTAAAATGACAAATATACAGATATAGCTCAATGAGATCACTGACATACATAACAATCATTAGGAGTTGCCACTTAACTGTTTCTTTTATTGTATTTTACTTTCCATGGCTAAATAATTTGCCATTCTTTAAGCTCTGCATTTGGTAGTCTCATTTGCACATGTGTTTTTCTCATATCTTCTACAATTATCTTAATGGAATGCTTATTTGGGCCCTCACAGATCTCGCCATATGGAAATAAGTTGTTACTTGCTATGATCTTACATCATTATTTCAGCATCTCCACACACTTTTGTATCCAACATGCAAGACCCAGTCTTCATTAGTGGTAGAGTGATTTGTTCAAGGAGACAGGATAATTAAATCTCACAGAGTCAACCTATTAAGCCCAAATTACTTAGAAGACTATAAATTTAGAGCCATTGCCCTTCTTTTTAAGTTGGGTAAAACATGGAGTTTGGTTCTATGGACTCTTGGTCTTAGATTTGTTTGAATGATTTGATTATCTGGTTCCAGAGAATTAGGGAGTGGATTCATATTTTAAAAATTGACAAAAACGTAGCTGTTAACACAGAATAAAAATTGACTAATGGATTACTTGAAAATTGACAGCACAACTCCTGATAGATTAGAAGCCCTGACATCTTTATCATTTGATCCAGGAGGAGAGAAACATAAACCATCCCTCTACTACTTAAATTTGGACCTTCATTTAACCTTCTAAATATTCTTTCATTTTGTATGTGTCGGCTCTGGAAAACATGAATGATATGCTCATCAAGAGAATTAAAGTACAGTTGTTGTATATTAGTATAAGGGAATTGTCAGGTCTCTTTAGTAATAGGAGTGTGTCTTTGCAATCAATCAGCTATTAATTAATGGAAATAGCAAATTTGTCTTCATTTAAAAAAATATTATTTAGTTAGACTGAGACTCTTCCTACATGTCTTATAATTGCTTTACAAACCCTTTTAAAATTTTTATCATTTTTGCTTTTTATTAGCAGGGTTCATTTTTGTCATGTCTGTGTGATTGCAACTAAATCAGATTAAACTAAAAGATCTAGTTTGGCTGATTTATATACCACTAAGTGTTGTTTTTTGTCTTGATAAATCAAACGGAAATGTTGTAGTTTGAATATAGAGGTATTCTATATTACTCATCATATGTATGTGTTAAGAAATAAACAAGCTGCTTACATGACAGCATCCGCTTTGGCAGACAAAAATGTTGAACTTGGGTTTAGTGTCCCCTTTGACAGTAACTTCCTTAGACTTCTGAAAATTTATGCTGAACCAGCAAGACTATGAGTCTAATCTGTTTTCCTGTTCCTACTATCTTTCTAAGAGTGTCGAGTTAAGAAATATCTTTTTACTTCAATTTGCTCCCTGCAGAATAGAAAAACATGCAAGTTTAAATAATTAAATAAAGATCAATTTAGTCCGAAACGCTGAAAAGAGCAAAATATAATTAGCCTTGATATATGCATGCCTGTTCTTTAAACATGATTTTTAAAATATTTAAAGGTTATTGGCATTACTCACTAGTTTCCTATGTAAATAAAAAGTGTATGGTATCATTATTCAGGCTGTTTTCTAAAAAAATCATTAACAGATTATTTTATATACAGCTAAAGGACATGATTAGTAAACATCTCAATAATGTTCTCTTCTTTTTCCTTTAGGTAAACTTTTACTGAAATTTTCAGGTAAATTTTTCTTTCAGGCAAATTTGTGCTAAATTGTTATACCAACAAAAAAGCATATAAATCATAATTATTTAGCTTTTTCTGTACAATTGTACACACAGTGAACACAGCCATATAAGCAGTACTCAGATCAAGACTCAAGACACCGAACATTACCAGCAACCCTGAAACCCTCTCATATCCTTTCCCAGATACTGTCCTTCCAAAAGTAACTACTATTCTGCCTCTAACACATAGATTAATATTTTTCTGTTCCTTAAAGCACAATGTATATACCCTTTTGGCTAGCTTCTTCTTGATCTCATTTTTTAATTCAACCATGTTGTTGCTTGAAGCAATAATTTGTTTGTTCTAATGATGCACAGTATTTCATCAAATGAATAAAGAGTATTTGTTTCTCCTTTGATGTTTTTATAAATAAGGATGTCATAACAAGATTAAACATGTCTTTCTTTTTTTTTTTTTTTTTTTTTTAAATTTATTTATTATTATTATACTGTAAGTTGTAGGGTACATGTGCATAACGTGCAGGTTTGTTACATATGTATACTTGTGCCTTGTTGGTGTGCTGCACCCATCAACTCGTCATTTACATCAGGTATAACTCCCAATGCAATCCC